>NC_069501.1:966913254-966943254 GCF_027579735.1 Bombina bombina | reverse complement strand
AATATTTGCTTCAATTGATGCAACAACCTCCCCCTAATTTAACTCTCATCTACTAGTTTACTAAAAAGAGACATGAAACCCACATTTTGTTTTCTTTCATGATTTAGAAAGAGCATGCCATTTTAAACAACTTTCTAATTTACTTCTATTATCTAATTTGCTTCATTTACTCTCTTGATATCCTTTGCTGGAAAACATAAAAATAGGCTTAGTAGCTGCTGATCGGTGGCTGCACAGATGACTTGTGTGATTGACGCATCCGTGTACATTGCTATTTTTCAACAAAGGATATCTACAGAATGAAGCAAATTAGATAGAAGTAAATCAGAATGTTGTTTAAAATTGTATTCTCTATCTGAATCATGAAAGAAAAATTTTGGGTTTAGTGTCCCTTTAAGGACTCCCAATGTTTCATAATCCCAGGCATCCTACTTGATCTCTTTATGTGGACTACTTTATTGATTGTATGATCCGTAAAAAATACCTCTTAATGGTTAGTTGCCGAATGTATTACTGTAAATCAATAAAATGTTTCAAACCTATTTTGCAATTTATTAGGGGCAAACTTCAATTAAATAATAAATTGTTTTTATTATTTTTATGTATTTATTTATTTATTTTAAGCAGACAATCCAAGGAATTGATCTAGGCCCATTTTGGTATATTTCATGCCACCATTTCACTGCCAAATGTGATCAAATAAAAAAATAAAAAACCTCACAAACTTTGGGTTTCTCACTGAAATTATTTACATACCGCTTGTGCAACCATGGCACAAATGGTTGTAAAAGCTTCTCTGGGATCCCCTTTGTTCAAAAATAGACATATAAGGCTTTGCCATTGCTTTCTGGCAATTAGAAGGCCACTAATAGTGGTTGCACATCACACTTCTTTTATTACCAGCAGTGAAGGGGTTAATTAGGTAGCTTGTTTGGTTAATTTTAGCTTTAGTGTAGAGATTACCCTCCCACCTGACACTTCCCACCCCCTGATACATTATCTAATCCCTCCCATACCACTATACGAATCATTTAAAAAAAAAAATGGAGTTTCATGTCCCATTAACTATGTATTTAACCACACAAAGGCTTAAACACATACGTCTGGCTTATTGAGCTGCAATCATTGAAGCTCCTGAGCTTTAGTGATTAGAGGGTCATGCGAATGCAACTCCTGAATGGCTAAGTATGTTCTGCTGTGGAGTGCAATTTAAAAATGTCCTTTTAAAATTAAATGCTCTACCTAAATAAACTTTTATTTTGGACTTTACTGTCCCTTAAAGGGCCTTAATAGTTAAAAAAAAAAAAAAAAAAAAAAAAAAACACAACATGCTCTAATTAGAGCATTTCCTTTTTAGGCTATTGACCCTACACTACTATTTGTTTAACTCCTGCAAATTGGTTAAACACAGTGGACGTGCTGACTCTGATAAGCAACTAGCAGTCAGTAATCAGCAGCTGTTTCAGCTAAGGAACAGCAGTGCTCTGTGGGTCTGGAGCAGCACTTCTGCTGTGTGTTTAACCTTTGCATGGGTTAAATACACAGTAGTGTAGTGTTAATAGCCTTAAAATTACATGTGCTAACAAGTCATAGCACATAATTTTTCAGCTATTATGCCTGTTTATGATTAATAAAAAATAGAGGTTTCTGCCAAACTCCTTTCACGTGCAACTTATAATTTGTTAAATGTGCAATTTATACAATCATATTATCATAACCTAGGCTTTTACACCCCAATGAAAAGCCCTGAGTGGGGGGGGGGGAAAGATCTGCAAGAGATCAGCTTCATGGTAAATGATCATCCAATAATTAATTTGTAGGTAATCTCAATAGGACAGGCCAATAAATCTGTAGTAATCCTTTGCACATCCAAGATCTGACATTTGTTGCAAAAGGGCCAATGTCCATGTCCAGTGTCCCGAAAAGGTGACAAGTGCAAGGTAATGGGCAAATTATAAAAGTACACATTGTACTGATATTGTATAATTAGTTTTTTTTTTTTTTTTTTTTTTATGAAAGAGTGCCAGCTAACAATCAAATGCTTACATTTCATTTGTGTCTGTTTAAACCATAAGGCCAATTAAGTATTATAGACAGTGAAGTTAATCAGATCAAGGGGCTCTCAAATAGAAAACTGCTCTGAAAAGCAGGAGGTAGACGATGAAGCTGCAGTAAGGAAATTAAACCAATATCCAACCATGGCCTAGTTTCCATTGAGGTAGTAAAGTTTGGAAACTGGTGGTAACATAAAAATTCTCCATAGACTTTAATCGAAATGTTTTTACAACCCCTTTCTATACTTTACCATCTCAATGTAAACTAGGCCCATGTTAGCCGACATGAGCTTGATTTTGTGTACTAGAAAATTTACTAGATAGTCAAATGCAGGACACAACTTCACATTCCAAAAGTCAAGCTGGCTGGTAAGAAACCCATCTTAAAATGGTAGAAGATAAAGGGATACAAAACCAAAATTTGTCTTTCAGGATTCAGGTACAGCATGCAATTTGAAGCAACTTTCTAATTCTCTCCTATTATCAATTTTTCCTTGTTCACACGCTATATTAATTTTAAAAAGCTAGACTGTAAGCTTAAGAGCCGTCCCATTTTTGGTTCAGCACCTGGGTAGCGCTTGCTGATTGGTAGCTAAATGTAGCAAACCAATCAGCAAGCGCTACCCAGGTGCTGAAGCAAAAATGGGCCGGCTCCTAACCTTACATTACTGCTATTTCAAATAAAGACAACAAGAGAACAAAGAAAATTTGTTAATAGGAGCACATGAGAAAGTTGCTTAAAATTGCATGCTCTATCTGAATCATGAAAGAAATAATTTGGGTTTAGTATCCCTTTAACCCCTTAATGACAACTGACGTACCAGGTACGTCATGCAAACACTAACTGTTAATGACAATAGATGTACCTGGTACGTCAGTTCTCTAACAGAGTGCTGGAAGTGATCACAATCGCTTCCAGCAGCTCTGAGGGTATTGCAGTGATGCCTCAATATGGAGGCATCCTGCAATACCCCTTTACAAGCCTCCGATGCAGAGAGAGCCACTCTGTGGCCCTCTCTGCACCGGTAGTGATGGTGCCTTTGTCCAGTGGGAGGAGGGAGCGTGTGCATGCGCGTGCACATGCGCGCATTAGCCACACTGACACCAATGAAGAAGGAAGGGGAAAAAAGTTTTTTTTTTTTTTTTTTTTACATTTAAAAGGATCTGGGAGGGGGAGGGGGTGGGGGTATTGTGGGGGGGCTGCTACACTACAGAAATAATTAAACATACAAATAAAAGTTATAAATAAAATTAAAATAGTTTGGTTTGTGGGGCCAAACTGGGTACTGGCAGACCGCTGCCAGTACCCAAGATGGCGGTAATTAGGTAGGGGAGAGGGTTAGAAAGCTGGAGGGGGGATCAGGGAGGTTGGTGCTAAGGCAGGGGTCCATCACAACTAAAATATTTTATAATTTTTATTTAAAAAAAAAACAAAAAAAACCTCTTATTTAGTACTGGCAGACTTTCTGCCAGTACTTAAGATGGCGGTAACAATTGTGGGGTGGGGGAGGGAAGAGAGCTGTTTGAGAGGGATCAGGGGGTGGGATGTGTCAGGTGGGAGGCTGATCTCTAAAATTAACCCTGCAAGCTCCCTACAAGCTACCTAATTTAACCCCTTCACTGCTGGGCATAATTCACGTGTGGTGCGCAGCAGCATTTAGCGGCCTTCTAATTACCAAAAAGCAACGCCAAAGCCATATAAGTCTGCTATTTCTGAACAAAGGGGATCCCAGAGAAGCTTTTACAACAATTTCTGCCATAAAAGCATAAATAATTTCAGTGAGAAACCTAAAATTGTGAAAAATGTAAAGTTTTTTTTTTTTTTATTTGCTCGCATTTGGCGCTGAAATGGTGGCATAAAATATACCAAAATGGGCCTAGATCAATACTTGGGGTTGTCTACTACAGTGATTTTTAACCTTTTTTTTGCCGTGGCACACTTTTTTACATTAAAAAATCCTGTGGCACACCACCATCCCAAAATTTAAAAAAAATCACACATTGTAGCCTAATACAGCATATATATATACACATACACACAAACACACACATACTGTATGTATTGTGCTGTTATGCCATGCCTCCTACAAACTACCCCTGCACTGGGAATAAAAAACAAGCAAAGTTTAAAAAATATGTCACACTGTTGTCAGTCTGCCGTGGCACACCTGAGGATCTCTCACGGCACACTAGTGTGCCACGGCACACTGGTTGAAAAACACTGGTCTACTACACTACAGCTAAAATTAACCCTACAAGCTCCCTAATTAACCCCTTCACTCCTGGGCATAAAACATGTGTGGTGCGCAGCGGCATTTAGCGGCCTTCTAATTACCAAAAAGCAACCACAAAGCCATATAAGTCTGTTATTTCTGAAAAAGGGGATCCCAGAGAAGCAGTTACAACCATTTGTGCCATAATTGCAGAAGCTGTTTGTAAATAATTTCAGTGGGAAACCTAAAGTTTGTGACAAAATTTGTGAAAAAGTGAACTTTTTTTTTTTAATCGCATTTGGCGGTGAAATGGTGGCATGAAATATACCAAAATGGGCCTAGATCAATACTTTGGGATGTCTTCTAAAACAAAATATATACATGTCAAGGGATATTCAGGTATTCCTGACAGATATCAGGGTTCCAAAGTAACTAGCGCTAATTTTGAAAAAAAAGTGGTTTGGAAATAGCAAAGTGCTACTTGTATTTATTGCCCCATAAATTGCAAAAAAAGCAAAGAACGTGTAAACATTGGGTATTTCTAAACTCAGGACAAAATGTATAAACTATTTAGCATGGGTGTTTTTTGGTGATTGTAGATGTGTAACAGATTTTGGGGGTCAAAGTTAGAAAAAGTGTGTTTTTTTTTCTATTTTTTTCCCTCATATTTTTTTTTTTTTTTTTTAGTAAATTATAAGATATGATGAAAATAATGGTATCTTTAGAAAGTCCATTTAATGACGAGAAAAACTGTATATAATATGTGTGGGTACAGTAAACGAGTAAGAGGAAAATTACAGCTAAACGCAAACACTGCAGAAATGTAAAAATAGCCATTGTCATTAAGGGTAAGAAAATTGAAAAATGGTCCGGTCATTAAGGGGTTAAAAGGGATACTAACCCCATTTTTTCTTTCTTTCATGATTCAGATAGAGCATGCAATTTTAAGCAACTTTCTAATTTACTCCTATAATCAATTTTTCTTTGTTCTCATGTTATCTTGATTTGAAAAAAAAGCAGTAATAAAAGGTTAGGAGCCGGCCCATCTTTAGTTCAGCACCTCGTAGCGTTTACTGATTGATTTGCTACATTTAGACACAAATCAGCAAGTGCTACCCAGGTGCTGAACAAAAAAATGGTACGCTTACAGTACTGCTTTTTCAAATAAAGATAACATGAGAACAAAGAAAAATTAATATGAGTAAATTAGAAAGGTGCTTAAAATCTCATGCTCTATCTGAATCATGAAAGAAAAAAAATTGGGTTTAGTATCAATTTAAAGGGACAGTATACACCAAATTTCATATAACTGCATGTAATAGACACTACTATAAAGAAGAATACGCACAGATACAGACATAAAAATCCAGTATAAAACTTTTTAAAAACTTATTTAGAAGCTCCCAGTTTAGCTCTGTTGATAAAGGTTAGGCTGGGACAACCAGTGAAAGGGGCTGGGAGAAAAAAAAAAAGAAAAAAAGAGGAGCAGACAGAAATAGAGAAAGTAAATTTATGCTTACCTGATAAATTAATTTCTTCTATAGTAAGACAAGTCCACAGATTCATCCTTTACTTGTGGGATATTATCCTCCTGCTAACAGGAAGTGGCAAAGAGCACCACAGCAGAGCTGTCTATATAGCTCCTCCCTTAGCTCCACCCCCCAGTCATTCGACCGAAGGTACAGGAAGAAAAAGGAGAAACTAAAAAGGTGCAGAGGTGACTGAAGTTTAAAATAAAAAAAATATATAATCTGTCTTAAAATGACAGGACGGGCCGTGCACTTGTCGTACCATAGAAGAAATAAATTTATCAGGTAAGCATAAATTTACTTTTCTTCTATAAAAAGGTACGAGTCCACAGATTCATCCTTTACTTGTGGGATACAATACCAAAGCTACAGGACACGGATGAATGGGAGGGACAAGACAGATGGTTAAACAGAAGGCACCACTGCTGGAAGAACTTTCCTCCCAAAAATAGCCTCCGAAGAAGCAAAAGTATCACATTTGTAAAATTTTTAAAAGGTATGAAGCATCATTTTTAAAAGCCGATGTGGAAGCCACCGCTCTAGTAGAGTGAGCTATAATCCTTTCAGGAGGCTGCTGTCCAGCAGTCTCGGATACCAAACGGATTATGCTTTTCAGCCAAAAAGAAAGGTAGCCGTAGCTTTTTGACCTCTACGTTTTCCAGAATAGACAACAAAGAAGATGTTTGACGGAAATCCAAAGCACGAACCACGTCCAAGTTGTGCAACAGACGCTTCTTCTTAGAGGAAGGATTAGGAAACAGAGAAGGAACAATTTCCTGATTGATATTCCTATTAGTAACAACCTTGGGAAGGAATCCAGGTTTGGTACACAAACCCACCTTATCAGAATGGAATATAAGATAAGGCGAGTCGCATTGCCACGCAGATAGTTCAGAAACTCTTCGAGCCGAAGAGATAGCAACTAAAAACAGAACTTTCCAAGATAGAAGCTTAATATCTATGGAATGCATAGGTTCAAATGGAACCCCTTGAAGAACTAAATTCAGACTCCATGGCAGAGCAACAGGTTTCAACACAGGCTTGATTCTAACTAAAGCATGACAGAACGACTGAACGTCTGGAACATCTGCCAGACGCTTGTGCAGTAGAATTGATAAAGCAGATATCTATCCCTTTAAGGAACTAGCTGATAGCCCCTTCTCCAATCCTTCTTGGAGAAAGGACAAAATCCTAGGAATCCTGATCTTACTCCATGAGTAGCCTTTGGATTTGCACCAATAAAGATATTTATTTATTAATAAAATATTTAACAGGAAGGATACATTGAGATTTCTCTCGTTTTCAGGTATGTCCTGGGCCATATCTTATGATAAATTTTCCTAGTGACAGGCTTTCGAGCCTGAATCAAGGTATCTATGACCGACTCAGAGAAACCCCGCTTGGATAAAATCAAGCGTTCAATCTCCAAGCAGTCAGCCGCAGAGAAACTAGATGTGGATGCTGGAAAGGACCTTGAATCAGAAGGTCCTGTCTCAGTGGCAGAGTCCATGGTGGAAGAGATGACATGTCCACCAGGTCTGCATACCAAGTCCTGCGTGGCCACGCAGGAGCTATCAAAATCACCAAAGCTCTTTCCCGTTTGATTCTGGCAATCAAGCGAGGAAGGAGAGGAAATGGTGGAAACACATAAGCCAGGTTGAACGACCAGGGTACTGCTAGAGCATCTATCAGTACTGCCTGAGGATCCCTTGACCTGGACCCGTAACAAGGAAGTTTGGCGTTCTGACGAGACGCCATCAGATCCAATTCTGGTGTGCCTCATTGCTGAATCAATTGTGCAAACACCTCCGGATGGAGTTCCCACTCCCCTGGATGAAAAGTCTGATGACTTAGAAAATCCGCTTCCCAGTTATCCACTCCTGGGATATAGATTGCTGATAGATGGCAAGAGTGAGTCTCTGCCCATCGAATTATTTTGGTAACCTCTATCATCACTAGAGAACTCTTTGTTCCCCCCTGATGATTGATATATGCTACAGTCGTGATATTGACCGACTGGAATCTTATAAATCTGGCCGAAGCCAGCTGAGGCCACACCTGAAGCGCGTTGAATATCGCTCTCAGTTCTAGAATATTTATCGGGAGGAGTGCCTCCTCCTGAGTCCACAAACCCTGTGCTTTCCGGGAATTCTAGACTGCACCCCAGCCCAATAGGCTGGCGTCCGTCATCACTATGACCCATGCTGGCCTGCGGAAACACATTCCCTGGGACAGATGATCCTGTGACAACCACCAAAGAAGAGAGCCTCTGGTCTCTTGATCCAGATTTACCAGAGGAGATAAATCTGCATAATCCACATTTCACTGTTTGAGCATGCATAGTTGCAGTGGTCTGAGATGCAAGCGAGCAAACGGAACTATGTCCATTGCGCTACCATTAGTCCGATTACCTCCATACACTGAGCCACTGACGGCCGAGGAATGGAATGAAGAGCTAGGCAGGTGGTTAAATTCTTTGATTTCCTGACCTCCGTCAGAAAAATGTTCATGTCCACCGAATCTATCAGAGTTCCCAGGAATGGAACTCTTGTGAGAGGGATAAGTGAACTCTTTTTTACGTTCACCTTCCACCCGTGAGATCTTAGAAAAGCCAAAACGATGTCCGTGTGAGATTTGGCTAGTTGGTAAGTCGACGTCTGAATTAAGATATAGTCCAGATAAGGCGCCATTGCTATGCCCCGCGGCCTTAGAACCGCCAGAAGGGACCCTAGCACCTTTGTGAAAATCCTGGGAGCTGTGGCCAACCCGAAGGGAAGAGCCACAAACTGGTAATGCTTGTCCAGAAAGGCAAACCTGAGGAACTGGTGATGATCTTTGTGAATAGGGATGTGTAGATACGCATCCTTTTAAGTCCACGGTGGTCATATATTGACCCTCCTGGATCATTGGCAAAATAGTCTGAATGGTCTCCATCTTGAAGGATGGGACTCTGAGGAATTTGTTTAGGATCTTGAGATCTAAAATTGGTCTGAAGGTTCCCTCTTTTTTGGGAACCACAAACAGATTGGATTAGAACCCCTGCCCCTGTTCTGTTTTCGGAACTGGGCAGATCACTCCCATGGTATATAGGCCTTCTACACAGCGTAAAAACGCCTCTCTTTTTGTCTGGTTTACAGACAATTGAGAAAGATGGAATCTCCCCCTTGGAGGAGAATCTTTGAAATCTAGAAGATACCCCTGGGTTACGATTTCTAAAGCCCAGGAGTCCTGAACGTCTCTTGCCCAAAAGCCTGAGCAAAGAGAGAAAGTCTGCCCCATACTAGATCCAGTCCCGGATCGGGGGCTACCCCTTCATGCTGTCTTGGTGGCAGCAGCGGGCTTCTTGGCCTGTTTACCTTTGTTCCAAGTCTGGTTAGGTCTCCAGACTGACTTGGATTGAGCAAAATTCCCCTCTTGCTTTGCAGCAGGGGAAGAGGTAGAGGGACCACCTTTGAAGTTTTGAAAGGAACGAAAATTATTTTGTTTGGTTCTCATCTTATTTGTCATATCCTGAGGAAAGGCATGGCCTTTCCCTCAAGTGATGTCTGAAATGATCTCTTTCAGTTCAGGCCCGAATAGGGTCTTACCCTTGAAAGGGATGGCTAAAAGCTTAGATTCTGATGACACATCAGCAGACCAGGACTTAAGCCATAACGTTCTACGCGCTAAAATGGCAAAACCTCAATTCTTTACTGCTAATTTAGCCAGTTGAAAAGAGGCATCTGTAATGAAAGAATTAGCTAGCTTGAGAGCCCTAATTCTATCCAGAATATCTCAACCTGAAGAGCCTCCTCCAGAGCCTCGAACCAAAAAGCAGCTGCAGTAGTTACGGGAACAACGCACGCTATAGGTTGGAGAAGAAAACCGTGATGAACAAATATTTTCTTTAGGAGACCCTTTAATTTTTTATCCATAGGATCTTTGAAAGCACAACTGTCTTCAATAGGTATAGTTGTACGCTTAGCCAGGGTAGAAATAGCTCCCTCCACCTTAGGAACCGTCTGCCACGAGTCGCTCATGGTGTCAGATATGGGAAAAAAAAATTTAAAAGAAGGAGGGGGAGCGAACGGAATACCTGTTCTATCCCACTCCTTTATATGCCAATTTCTTAAATATCATCACTTTAAAGTAATTTGCCCCGCCAGAGGCAAGCTGCGGCAGACAGGGACTCGTATATGCGCCCCTGTCCGCCTCAGCTTAATAAATCTAGCCCTTAGTATCCATAGTTGAAAGGAAAATAAATAAATAAATAAATATACCTCAGCAGCAGCAATGCCAGTTGGTGATTAAAGGCTACACACATTTGTCTCTATTTGTTGGCTTACCAGACGTGTGCATCTAGTTGCCAATAGTGCATTGCTGCTCTGAAGCAGATATGTGTTTAATAGACTTGAAGGGGTTAAAACACATGTATAAGCAATAGTGCAATAATTAAATAGAAAAAAAAATAAGTCCAAAGAGTCGCCAATGCAATTAAATAAAAGTCCAAATTTTATTCAGGATTCATATCCAAATTCGTTTAAAAGCATATGAAGGTAACATCAAAGGATGGTGGAAGATACAAAACAGGTCTTACATGTTTCGGCAGAGTATAGCCGTAATCATAGACATCATATGCTTTTAAACGAATTTGGATATGAATCCTGAATAAAATTTGGACTTTTATTTAATTGCATTGGCGACTCTTTGGACTTATTTTTTTTCTGCTTATCTGGAAGGGTAAGGAGCCCTTCTGTCTACATGTTGCCTTGCAGCCACGGGTGGTTGTACTTTTCTTGAGCACTGCTGTTACGTGTGGAGGAGGGTTGAGAGAGTAGCGCTGCTTGGAGTTGGTGCTGTTCGGGAGCTGACGTAGGACCACGCAAACAGGAAGTGCCATTGCGCATAGTTGTGCAGCCTCGCGGAGGTGAAGGCACAGAACGCCGAACAGGTATACCGGTCAAATTTGGGCTGTAAATATATAAGCCTTTGAAGCAGGACCGGTTGGATGTTGCGGTTCTCCTGTCGAGCTGGTGAGTTCGTCCATTTGTGAATAATGAGTTTTACTACCCTCAGCATATACATTTTGCACCTTACCGCTACGATACCCTCCACACACAGGGACATTTCTATTTGCAGGAATTGCCTTATATATGTACAACCATACAAATTCTCTGTACCCGGCACCATCATAATTCTACTGGAGTAAACTGTACGCTTGTACTATTTTCTATGCAATAATTAAATGTAACATACAAGAGTATTTTCTAAAGTTTCCACTTATCTACCTTTCTTGCTGATGACAATTAGGGACATAAATAAAACAAAAAATAAAAGAGCCTATTCAAACACATAGGGATCATCTAAAATGGTTTACATGCGGCCTTGTTTGCACAAATAGAGATAAATAGAAAACTAGTTCATGGGGTGCCCATTACTTTAAAGTGATGATAAATACTAGCGTTTCTGAAACAAACAAAGGGAACTTTAAAGGGACACTGAACCCAAATGTTTTCTTTCATGATTCCGATAGAGCATGCAATTTTAAGCCACTTTCTAATTTATTCCTATTAATTTTTCTTCGTTCTCTTGCTATCTTTATTTTAGAAACATAATTTATGCTTACCTGATAAATATATTTCTCTTGTGGTGTATCCAGTCCACGGATCATCCATTACTTGTGGGATATTCTCCTTCCCAACAGGAAGTTGCAAGAGGATCACCCACAGCAGAGCTGCTATATAGCTCCTCCCCTAACTGCCATATCCAGTCATTCAACCGAAACTAGCCGAGAAAGGAGAAACCATAGAGTGCAGTGGTGACTGTAGTTTAAAATTTAGACCTGCCTTAAAAGGACAGGGCGGGCAGTGGACAGGATACACCACAAGAGAAATAAATTTATCAGGTAAGCATAAATTATGTTTTCTCTCGTTAGGTGTATCTAGTCCACGGATCATTCATTACTTGTGGGATACCAATACCAAAGCTAAAGTACACGGATGAAGGGAGGGACAAGGCAGGTACTTAAACGGAAGGGACCACTGCCTGTAGAACCTTTCTCCCAAAAATAACCTCTGAAGAAGCAAAAGTATCAAATATGTAAAATTTTGAAAAGGTATGAAGCGAAGACCAAGTCGCCACTTTGCAAATCTGTTCAACAGAAGCCTCATTTTTAAAGGCCCAGGTGGAAGCCACAGCTCTAGTAGAATGAGCTGTAATCCTTTCAGGGGGCTGCTGTCAAGCAGTCTCATAGGCTAAGCGTATTACGCTCCGAAGCCAAAAAGAAAGAGAGGTTGCCGAAGCCTTTTGACCTCTCCTCTGTCCAGAGTAAACAACAAACAGGGAAGATGTTTGACGAAAATCTTTAGTCGCTTGTAAGTAAAACTTTAAAGCACGGACTACGTCCAAATTATGTAAAAGACGTCCCCTTCTTTGAAGAAGGAAGGACACAATGATGGAACAACAATCTCTTGATTGATATTCTTGTTAGAAACTACCTTAGGTAAAAACCCAGGTTTTGTACGCAGAACTACTTTATCTGTATGGAAAATCAGATAAGGAGAATCACATTGTAAAGCTGATAACTCAGAGACTCTACGAGCCGAGGAAATAGCCATCAAAAACAGAACTTTCCAAGATAAAAGTTTGATATCAATGGAATAAAGGGGTTCAAACGGAACGCTTTGAAGAACCTTAAGAACCAAGTTTAAGCTCCATGGAGGAGCAACAGGTTTAAACACAGGCTTAATTCTAACCAAAGCCTGACAAAATGCCTGGACGTCTGGAACCTCTGCCAGACGCTTGTGCAAAAGGATAGAAAGAGCAGAAATCTGTCCCTTTAAAGAACTAGCTGATAATCCTTTATCCAAACCCTCTTGGAGAAAGGACAATATCCTAGGAATCCTAACCTTACTCCATGAGTAATTCTTGGATTCACACCAATGAAGAGATTTGCGCCATATCTTATGGTAGATTTTCCTGGTTACAGGCTTTCGTGCCTGTATTAAGGTATCAATGACTGACTCGGAGAAGCCACGCCTTGATAAAATCAAGCGTTCAATCTCCAGGCAGTCAGTCAGTCTCAGAGAAATTAGATTTGGATGATTGAAAGGACCTTGTAGTAGAAGGTCTCGTCTCAGAGGCAGAGGCCAAGGTGGAAAGGATGACATGTCCACCAGGTCTGCATACCAGGTCCTGCGTGGCCACGCAGGCGCAATCAAGATCACCGATGCTCTCTCCTGTTTGATTTTGGCAATCAGTCGAGGGAGCAGAGGAAACGGTGGAAACACATAAGCCAGGTTGAAGAACCACGGTGCTGCTAGAGTATCTATCAGCGTCGCTTCTGGGTCCCTGGACCTGGATCCGTAACTAAGAAGCTTGGCGTTCTGGCGAGACGCCATGAGATCCAATTCTGGTGTGCCCCAACGATGAACCAATTGAGCAAACACCTCCGGATGGAGTTCCCACTCCCCCGGATGAAAAGTCTGACGACTTAGAAAATCCGCCTCCCAGTTCTCTACACCTGGGATATGGATCGCTGATAGATGGCAAGAGTGAGTCTCTGCCCAGCGAATTATCTTGGAGACTTCTAACATCGCTAGGGAGCTCCTGGTCCCCCCTTGATAGTTGATGTAAGCCACAGTCGTGATGTTGTCCGACTGAAATCTGATGAACCTCAGGGTTGCTAACTGAGGCCAAGCTAGAAGAGCATTGAATATTGCTCTTAACTCCAGAATATTTATTGGGAGGAGTTTCTCCTCCTGAGTCCACGATCCCTGAGCCTTCAGGGAATTCCAGACTGCACCCCAACCTAGAAGGCTGGCATCTGTTGTTACAATTGTCCAATCTGGCCTGCGAAATGTCATACCTTTGGACAGATGGACCCGAGATAGCCACCAGAGAAGAGAATCTCTGGTCTCTTGATCCAGATTTAGCAGAGGGGACAAATCTGTGTAATCCCCATTCCACTGACTGAGCATGCATAATTGCAGTGGTCTGAGATGTAGGCGCGCAAATGGCACTACGTCCATCGCCGCTACCATTAAGCCGATCACTTCCATGCACTGAGCCACCGAAGGGCGCGGAATGTAGTGAAGAACATGGCAGGAAATTAGAAGCTTTGATAACCTGGACTCCGTCAGGTAAATTTTCATTTCTACAGAATCTATCAGAGTTCCTAGGAAGGAAACCCTTGTGAGGGGTGATAGAGAACTCTTTCCCTCGTTCACTTTCCACCCATGCGACCTCAGAAATGCCAACACTATGTCCGTATGAGATTTGGCAATTTGGAAGTTTGACGCCTGTATCAGGATGTCGACTAGATAAGGGGCCACTGCTATGCCCTGTGGTCTTAGGACCGACAGAAGAGACCCCAGAACCTTTGTAAAAATTCTTGGGGCTGTAGCTAACCCGAAGGGAAGAGCCACAAACTGGTAATGCCTGTCTAGAAAGGCAAACCTTAGGAACCGATGATGATCTTTGTGAATCGGTATGTGAAGGTAAGCATCCTTCAAATCCACTGTGGTCATGTACTGACCCTCCTGGATCATAGGTAGGATTGTCCGAATAGTTTCCATTTGGAACGATGGAACTCTGAGGAATTTGTTTAAGATCTTTAGATCCAAAATTGGTCTGAAGGTTCCCTCTTTTTTGGGAACCACAAACAGATTTGAATAAAATCCCTGTCCTTGTTCCATCTGTGGAACTGGATGGATCACTCCCATTATTAGGAGGTCTTGCACACAGCGTAAGAATGCCTCTTTCTTTATCTGGTTTACAGATAATCTCGAAAGGTGAAATCTCCCTTGTGGGGGGGAAGCTTTGAAGTCCAGAAGATATCCCTGAGATATGATCTCCAACACCCAGGAATCCTGAACATCTCTTGCCCACGCCTGGGCGAAGAGAGAAAGTCTGCCCCCTACTAGATCCGTTGCCAGATAGGGGGCCGTTCCTTCATGCTGTCTTAGAGGCAGCAGCAGGCTTTCTGGCCTGCTTGCCTTTGCTCCAGGCCTGGTTAGATTTCCAGGCTGGCTTGGATTGCGCAAAAGTTCCCTCTTGTTTTGTAGCAGAGGAAGTTGATGCTGCACCTGCCTTGAAGTTTCGAAAGGCACGAAAATTAGACTGTTTGGCCCTTGATTTGGCCCTGTCCTGAGGAAGGGTATTACCCTTACCTCCAGTAATGTCAGCAATAATTTCCTTCAAACCAGGCCCGAATAGGGTCTGCCCCTTGAAGGGAATGTTAAGTAATTTAGACTTCACGTCAGCTGACCAAGATTTAAGGCATAGCGCCCTATGCTCCTGGATGGCCAATCCAGAATTCTTAGCCGTTAGTTTAGTCAAATGAACAATGGCATCAGAAACAAAAGAATTAGCTAGCTTAAGTGTTCTAAGCGTGTCAAGTATTTCAGTCAATGGAGTAGCTTTCTGAAAGGCCTCTTCCAGAGACTCAAACCAGAACGCCGCAGCAGCAGTGACAGGAGCAATGCATGCAAGGGGCTGCAGGATAAAACCTTGTTGAATAAACATTTTCTTAAGGTAACCTTCTAATTTTTTATCCATTGGATCTGAAAAAGCACAACTGTCCTCGACAGGGATAGTGGTACGCTTTGCTAAAGTAGAAACTGCTCCCTCCACCTTAGTGACCGTCTGCCATAAGTCCCGTGTGGTGGCATCTATTGGAAAAAAATTTCTAAAAATAGGAGGGGGGAAAACGGCACACCGGGTCTGTCCCACTCCTTAGTAATAATTTCTGTAAACCTTTTAGGTATTGGAAAAACGTCAGTACACACCGGCACCGCGTAGTATTTATCCAGTCTACACAATTTCTCTGGCACTGCAATTGTGTCACAGTCATTCAGAGCAGCTAAAACCTCTCCAAGCAACACCCAGAAGTTCTCAAGCTTAAATTTAAAAGTAGACATATCTGAATCAGGTTTCCCCGAGTCAGAGACGTCACCCACAGACTGAAGCTCTTCCTCAGCTTCTGCATATTGTGACGCAGTATCAGACATGGGCCTTAAAACATCTGCGCGCTCTGTATTAAGTCTAACCCCAGAGCTATTGGGCTTTCCTCTGAATTCAGGCAGTCTGGGTAATACCGCTGACAGGGTATTATCCATGATTGCCGCCATGTCCTGCAAAGTAATCGCTATGGTCGTCTGATGTACTTGGCGCCATTTTAGCGTTAGTCCCTTGAGCGGGAGTCAAAGGGTCCGACACGTGGGGAGAGTTAGTCGGCATACCTTCCCCCTCGTCAGAATCCTCTGGTGATAATTCTTTTAAAGATAACAGCTGATCTTTATTGTTTAAAGTGAAATCAATACATTTAGTACACATTCTCCTATGGGGTTCCACCATGGCTTTTAAAAACATAATGAACAAGGAGCTTCCTCTATGTCAGACATGTTTATACAGACTAGCAATGAGACTAGCAAGCTTGGAAAACACTTTAAATCAAGTTAACAAGCAATATAAAAAAACGTTACTGTGCCTTTAAGAGAAACAAATTTTGCCAAAATTTGAAATAACAGTGAAAAAGGCAGTTAAACTAACGAAATTTTTACAGTGTATGTAACAAGTTAGCAGAGCATTGCACCCACTTGCAAATGGATGATTAACCCCTTAATACAAAAAACAGATTAACAAAATGAAAAATATGTTTTTTAAACAGTCATAACAACTGCCACAGCTCCTACTTTTGAAGCCTTTTGAGCCCTTCAGAGATGTCCTATAGCATGCAGGGGACTGCTGAGGGAAACTGAATGTCACAGTTTGTAATTTTAACTGCACCAACTGTAACTTTTATACTATAACAGTGGAAAGCCTCAGGAAGTATAAATGTCCTGAAAAACAGAAAAAGAAGAGGCGCTCTTTGTGCAGCAAGTTCCAAATAACTGAAAATCTACAGATAGTGCTCAAGGTAATATACTCACAAACGTAAATGCAAACTTCAGAGCCGTTCGGCTGACTCCTCAATGGCGACTCTGCCAAACAATTGCTGAAGCCCAGGTGCTGGTAACAATGGTCCGGTCTCTCCAAACAACCTCCGTGATAGGCTGCAATAAACAGCTTAATAAAGAGTCCAGTAGCTGTCAGTATAGGGTAATCACATAACCCACAGGAGCAAGGAAGAGTGATAAAAAGTCAGTTTATTAAAAACATTTAAAAGTTGCTGTGCAACGCGTTTCTCGGCTAACAATGACATTTCATCAGGCTTTACAATTTGTTACACTCTACCTTGCTACCTTATAACTAAAGTAACAACCAATCTCCTGTCTAGAATGAAAAACGCCCAAAATGGCTTAGAGCGAATCAGGGATATTATTGAACGCACATCACTAGATACAAATTATCCACTCTCAGTGATATTCTTTAGGTAGGTGTAATGTGCGTGATCATAGTATCCCCGGCCTTACAAAACACAACATACTGAGTGAATACAATATCAATATGATCATATTAAGAGCTAATAAATAAAAAATGTATCACTTGTTTACTTAAGTTTTAATATCTTATTAATTTTTTGGCACATTCAATTTATATATATTCATTTTTTGGCACATTCAATTTATATATATTCATTTTTTGGCACATTCAATTTATATATATTCATTTTTTGGCACATTCAATTTATATATATTCATTTTTTGGCACATTCAATTTATATATATTCATTTTTTGGCACATTCAATTTATATATATTCATTTTTTGGCACATTCAATTTATATATATTCATTTTTTGGCACATTCAATTTATATATATTCATTTTTTGGCACATTCAATTTATATATATTCATTTTTTGGCACATTCAATTTATATATATTCATTTTTTGGCACATTCAATTAGGTGTATCACATGTATGTATGTATGTATGTATGTATGTATGTATGTATGTATGTATGTATGTATGTATGTATGTATATATATATATATATATATATATATATATATATATATATATATATATATATATATATATATATATATATATATATATATATATATATATATATATATATATATATATATATATATATATATATATATATATATATATATATATATATATATATATATATATATATATATATATATATATATATATATATATATATATACACGGTTTGGCGCACCCCTTATTCTGTTGGTTAGCACAGCAGTTGTACTGTGTTTAAACCTCTTATATTATTGTTTGAAAGCCTCAGGAAACTGTTTCTAGGCAAAAATAAAGCCAGCCATGTGGAAAAAACTAGACCCCAATTTGCTAAAAGGTGGAAATGTCACCTCACTGCAAAATATTCTGCCGTGGGCTACCTGAGCAACTCAGTGCGGCAAACGCTTCAAACAAATAAAGGAACTTTCAGCATAAAAATGCTAGGATTTACCATCACTTTAAACAAAAAAACACACTTTACACTTATATTTTCATTATTTACAAAACTAATATAATTCAGTTTTCTCCTCACGCCCTTTTAAATGGGTGCAACACACGGCTGATTTTACTGACCACCGGCTAAAAATTTTAGCAAAAAAACATAATTTATGCTTACCTGATAAATTCCTTTCTTCTGTTGTGTGATCAGTCCACGGGTCATCATTACTTCTGGGATATAACTCCTCCCCAACAGGAAATGCAAGAGGATTCACCCAGCAGAGCTGCATATAGCTCCTCCCCTCTACGTCACTCCCAGTCATTCGACCAAGAATCAACGAGAAAGGAGAAACCAAGGGTGAAGTGGTGACTGGAGTATAATTTAAAAGATATTTACCTGCCTTAAAACAGGGCGGGCCGTGGACTGATCACACAACAGAAGAAAGGAATTTATCAGGTAAGCATAAATTATGTTTTCTTCTGTTATGTGTGATCAGTCCACGGGTCATCATTACTTCTGGGATACCAATACCAAAGCAAAAGTACACGGATGACGGGAGGGATAGGCAGGCTCATTATACAGAAGGAACCACTGCCTGAAGAACCTTTCTCCCAAAAATAGCCTCCGAAGAAGCAAAAGTGTCAAATTTGTAAAATTTGGAAAAAGTATGAAGCGAAGACCAAGTTGCAGCCTTGCAAATCTGTTCAACAGAGGCCTCATTCTTAAAGGCCCAAGTGGAAGCCACAGCTCTAGTAGAATGGGCTGTAATTCTTTCAGGAGGCTGCTGTCCAGCAGTCTCATAGGCTAAACGAATTATGCTACGAAGCCAGAAGGAGAGAGAGGTAGCCGAAGCCTTATGACCTCTCCTCTGACCAGAGTACACGACAAACAGGGAAGACGTTTGTCGAAAATCCTTAGTTGCCTGCAAGTAGAACTTGAGGGCACGAACTACATCCAGATTGTGTAGAAGACGTTCCTTCTTTGAAGAAGGATTTGGGCATAAAGAAGGAACAACAATCTCTTGATTGATGTTCCTGTTAGTGACTACCTTAGGTAAGAACCCAGGTTTAGTACGCAGAACTACCTTATCTGAATGAAAAATCAAATAAGGAGAATCACAATGTAAAGCTGATAACTCAGAGACTCTCCGAGCCGAAGAAATAGCCATTAAAAATAACACTTTCCAAGATAACAACTTTATATCAATGGAATGAAGGGGTTCAAACGGACTCCTTGTAGAACGTTAAGAACAAGGTTTAAACTCCATGGCGGAGCAACAGTTTTAAACACAGGCTTGATTCTAGCTAAAGCCTGACAAAAGGCCTGGACGTCTGGATTTTCTGACAGACGCCTGTGCACCAAGATGGGCAGAGCTGAGATCTGTCCCTTTAATGAACTAGCCGATAAACCCTTTTCTAAACCTTCTTGTAGAAAGGACAATATCCTAGGAATCCTAACCTTACTCCAGGAGTAACCTTTGGATTCGCACCAGTATAGGTATTTACGCCATATCTTATGGTAAATTCTTCTGGTAACAGGCTTCCTAGCCTGTATCAGGGTATCAATAACCGACTCCGAAAAACCACGTTTTGATAAAATCAAGCATTCAATTTCCAAGCAGTCAGCTTCAGAGAAGTTAGATTTTGATGTTTGAATGGACCCTGTATCAGAAGGTCCTGTCTTAGAGGTAGAGACCAAGGCGGACAGGATGACATGTCCACTAGATCTGCATACCAAGTCCTGCGTGGCCATGCAGGCGCTATTAGAATCACTGATGCTCTCTCCTGTTTGATTTTGGCAATCAATCGAGGAAGCAGTGGGAAGGGTGGAAACACATAAGCCATCCCGAAGTTCCAAGGTGCTGTCAAAGCATCTATCAGAACCGCTCCCGGATCCCTGGATCTGGACCCGTAGCGAGGAAGTTTGGCGTTCTGGCGAGACGCCATGAGATCTATCTCTGGTTTGCCCCAACGTCGAAGTATTTGGGCAAAGACCTCCGGATGAAGTTCCCACTCCCCCGGATGAAAAGTCTGGCGACTCAAGAAATCCGCCTCCCAGTTCTCCACTCCCGGGATGTGGATTGCTGACAGGTGGCAAGAGTGAGACTCTGCCCAGCGAATTATCTTTGATACTTCCATCATTGCTAGGGAGCTTCTTGTCCCTCCTTGATGGTTGATGTAAGCTACAGTCGTGATGTTGTCCGACTGAAACCTGATGAACCCCCGAGTTTTTAACTGGGGCCAAGCCAGAAGGGCATTGAGAACTGCTCTCAATTCCAGAATGTTTATTGGCAGGAGACTTTCCTCCTGATTCCATTGTCCCTGAGCCTTCAGAGAATTCCAGACAGCGCCCCAGCCTAGTAGGCTGGCGTCTGTTGTTACAATTGTCCAGTCCGGCCTGCTGAATGGCATCCCCCTGGACAGATGTGGCCGAGAAAGCCACCATAGAAGAGAGTTTCTGGTCTCTTGATCCAGATTCAGAGTAGGGGACAAGTCTGAGTAATCCCCATTCCACTGACTCAGCATGCACAATTGCAGCGGTCTGAGATGTAGACGTGCAAAGGGTACTATGTCCATTGCTGCTACCATTAAGCCGATCACCTCCATGCATTGAGCTACTGACGGGAGTTGAATGGAATGAAGGACACGGCATGCATTTAGAAGCTTTGTTAATCTGTCTTCTGTCAGATAAATCTTCATTTCTACAGAATCTATAAGAGTCCCCAAGAATGGAACTCTTGTGAGAGGAAAGAGAGAACTCTTCTTTTCGTTCACTTTCCATCCATGCGACCTTAGAAATGCCAGAACTAACTCTGTATGAGACTTGGCAGTTTGAAAGCTTGAAGCTTGTATCAGAATGTCGTCTAGGTACGGAGCTACCGAAATTCCTCGCGGTCTTAGTACCGCCAGAAGGGCACCCAGAACCTTTGTGAAGATTCTTGGAGCCGTAGCCAATCCGAATGGAAGAGCTACAAACTGGTAATGCCTGTCTAAGAAGGCAAACCTTAGATACCGGTAATGATCTTTGTGAATCGGTATGTGAAGGTAAGCATCCTTTAAATCCACTGTGGTCATGTACTGACCCTTTTGGATCATGGGTAAGATTGTCCGAATAGTTTCCATTTTGAACGATGGAACTCTTAGGAATTTGTTTAGGATCTTTAAATCCAAGATTGGCCTCAAAGTTCCCTCTTTTTTGGGAACCACAAACAGGTTTGAGTAAAACCCTTGTCCTTGTTCCGACCGCGGAACCGGATGGATCACTCCCATTAATAACAGATCTTGTACACAGCGTAGAAACGCTTTTTTCTTTATCTGGTTTGTTGACAACCTTGACAGATGAAATCTCCCTCTTGGGGGAGAGAATTTGAAGTCTAGAAGGTATCCCTGAGATATGATCTCTAGCGCCCAGGGATCCTGAACATCTCTTGCCCAAGCCTGGGCGAAGAGAGAGAGTCTGCCCCCCACTAGATCCGGTCCCGGATCGGGGGCCCTCGGTTCATGCTGTCTTTGGGGCAGCAGCAGGTTTCCTGGCCTGCTTGCCCTTGTTCCAGGACTGGTTAGGTTTCCAGCCTTGTCTGTAACGAGCAACAGCTCCTTCCTGTTTTGGTGCAGTGGAAGTTGATGCTGCTCCTGTTTTGAAATTCCGAAAGGGACGAAAATTAGACTGTCTAGCCTTAGCTTTGTCTTGAGGCAGGGCGTGGCCCTTACCTCCTGTAATGTCAGCGATAATTTCTTTCAAACCGGGCCCAAATAAAGTTTGCCCCTTGAAAGGTATATTAAGTAATTTGGACTTAGAAGTTACATCAGCTGACCAGGATTTTAGCCACAGCGCCCTACGTGCCTGAATGGCGAATCCTGAGTTCTTAGCCGTAAGTTTGGTTAAATGTACTACGGCCTCCGAAATGAATGAATTAGCTAGTTTAAGGACTCTAAGCCTGTCCGTAATGTCGTCCAGCGTAGTTGAACTAAGGTTCTCTTCCAGAGACTCAATCCAAAATGCTGCCGCAGCCGTAATCGGCGCGATGCATGCAAGGGGTTGCAATATAAAACCTTGTTGAACAAACATTTTCTTAAGGTAACCCTCTAATTTTTTATCCATTGGATCTGAAAAAGCACAGCTATCCTCCACCGGGATAGTGGTACGCTTAGCTAAAGTAGAAACTGCTCCCTCCACCTTAGGGACCGTTTGCCATAAGTCCCGTGTGGTGGCGTCTATTGGAAACATCTTTCTAAATATTGGAGGGGGTGAGAACGGCACACCGGGTCTATCCCACTCCTTAGTAACAATTTCAGTTAGTCTCTTAGGTATAGGAAAAACGTCAGTACTCGCCGGTACCGCAAAGTATTTATCCAACCTACACAATTTCTCTGGTATTGCAACAGTGTTACAATCATTAAGAGCCGCTAAAACCTCCCCTAGTAATACACGGAGGTTTTCCAATTTAAATTTAAAATTTGAAATATCTGAATCCAATCTGTTTGGATCAGAACCGTCACCCACAGAATGAAGCTCTCCGTCCTCATGCTCTGCAAGCTGTGACGCAGTATCAGACATGGCCCTAGTATTATCAGCGCACTCTGTTCTCACCCCAGAGTGATCACGCTTGCCTCTTAGTTCTGGTAATTTAGCCAAAACTTCAGTCATAACAGTAGCCATATCTTGTAATGTTATCTGTAATGGACGCCCAGATGTACTAGGCGCCATAATATCACGCACCTCCCGGGCGGGAGATGCAGGTACTGACACGTGAGGCGAGTTAGTCGGCATAACTCTCCCCTCGCTGTTTGGTGAAATTTGTTCAAATTGTACAGATTGGCTTTTATTTAAAGTAGCATCAATACAGTTAGTACATAAATTTCTATTGGGCTCCACCTTGGCATTGGAACAAATAACACAGGTATCTTCCTCTGAATCAGACATGTTTAACACACTAGCAATAAACTTGCAACTTGGTTACAATCTTATTTAACAAAAACGTACTGTGCCTCAAAGAAGCACTAAACGATTAAATGACAGTTGAAATAATGAACTGAAAGACAGTTATAGCATCAATCCTTAAAAACAACACAACTTTTAGCAAAGGTTTGTTCCCATTAGTAAAGTAACAATAATTAAATTTGAAAATAAAAATTACAGAGCAACGTTTTTAATCACAGTCAATATATAAGTCTCACAGCTCTGCTGAGAGAATCTACCTCCCTCCAAAGAAGTTTGAGGACCCCTGAGTTCTGTTAGAGATGAACCGGATCATGCAGGAAATACAAGAGTAACTGACTGGAAATTTTTGATGCGTAGCAAAGAGCGCCAAAAACGGCCCCTCCCCCTCACACACAGCAGTGAGAGAGAAACGAAACTGTCACAATTAAAACAAGCAACTGCCAAGTGGAAAAATAATGCCCAAATATTTATTCACTCAGTACCTCAGAAAATGCAAACGATTCTACATTCCAGCAAAAACGTTTAACATGATAAATACCTATTAAAAGGTTTAGTGTACTTTTAACATAGTAATTCCGGTGAAATACCATCCCCAGAATACTGAAGTGTAGAGTATACATACATGTCATTATAACGGTATGGCAGGATTTTCTCATCAATTCCATTCAGAAAATAAAAACTGCTACATACCTCAATGCAGATTCATCTGCCCGCTGTCCCCTGATCTGAAGCTTTTACCTCCCTCAGATGGCCGAGAAACAGCAATATGATCTTAACTACTCCGGTTAAAATCATAGTAAAAAACTCTGGAAGATTCTTCTTCAAACTCTGCCAGAGAGGCAATAACACGCTCCGGTGCTATTGTAAAATAACAAACTTTTGATTGAAGTTATTAAAACTAAGTATAATCACCATAGTCCTCTCACACATCCTATCTAGTCGTTGGGTGCAAGAGAATGACTGGGAGTGACGTAGAGGGGAGGAGCTATATGCAGCTCTGCTGGGTGAATCCTCTTGCATTTCCTGTTGGGGAGGAGTTATATCCCAGAAGTAATGATGACCCGTGGACTGATCACACATAACAGAAGAAAAGTTGTTTCCCAATACTGAAAATGTTCAATTTTTATTGCACAAATTATCTTTCAATTTATGTTAATATTAGGCAATTCATTTGTGCTTTGGATAGCAGAAAAAAAATCATATTACAAAGTATTTACACTGCCCCCACCCAGCTGGCACTATAATTGTTAGAAATAAATGTACATATTATTCTAAGACTAATACATCATTATGTCTTCCATGTATTTACTATTTTACATCCCTTTAAACAACTATTTCATAAAAAATAGTCTGCATCTTATCCATATGCTAGCATTTTGCTTTGAATACAACATAATAGCTAGCATTTACTGGACCGGTAAACTATAGAGGTATATATATTTTGTCTAAGTGTATATGGGTATTTATTTAGATAATATACATATAAAAATAATATGCCATATGGGTGCCAAACAAAATGACTGGTTCCTAACGACTAAGGGCAAGTATGTGACAGCACAAGTGGGCAATAGAGCTAGAAACCAGGCAGGAAAATCAAATACATCATGGTCATATACTTTTAGAGAATGTCCAAAACTACACAGGAATGTATGATTGTTTACAATGTGATTCATTTACTGTCATCACGGTCACACTATTAATTTCAAGAACAGTTAAATGTCACAACCTCACACTATAGAGATATTCCACTTAAACTGATTGGAACTGGTGTGACACAGCTCCTAATGTTTTGACATTTTTATTTTTTTTCTGTTTCTCAATATTATTGCTGGGTTGTTTGATAGAAGCTTGTGAATCCCTAAGTTAAAACTTAATTCTTAATGATAAATAAAAGTTCTTAGTCCCATTTTTCTTTGCAACTAACACACTTTGTGCTGCACTAGATGATACTCACTGAAGGATTAACACCGTCCTAGACGCTGTAAGGATGCTCCATGCTGTCCTAAAAGCACTGGGCTTTAAACGCTTTTAGGATGGCATGAAACACCCTAGTTTTTGCAGCATCCTACTCTCCTCCTTGTAAAAACGGCAGTAGAACGTGCCTAGCAATGTAGGTTGTAGATATTACTAAAGATTTTTATATTGCATCTAATCAAAAAAAAAAAAAGGCACATATGAATCAGTCTTTAATGACTGCAAGACTGATATGTCCTAAAAAGCAATGTGATGCGTTTTACTACCATCATTTGTGTGCACAAAGTATTGCACTGACATTGACAAAACAAAGAGCAATTTTTCAAAACTATTTACAGAATTAAAAACATGTATATGGTCTCAACCCTTAGAAGTATGACAGTGTTTGACCTGAAATACTCTAGTCTGTTTCCCGTGTAGGCTAAACACGAGCTACATGACACTATGTCCTCTAAGCTCTCCTTATTTTAGTCCACATCAGTGCAAAAGATCACATTTGAAATGTCAAGGATCTGAGATAATTTTCTGATATGCAATATTCCCATATTACGTTTAACACCAAAAGACGACAACAGTGCAAACACATCTATAAATGCAAAAAACTGATGTGTGCCCAGAGGCAGAACTTTACTTTCTGCGATGAGATTTTTTTTAGTGAAAAACTTTCTGCAGGTCATTTTTAAATAAAATTCCATTTTAAATTAAACAGTTACACTAAGGCACCAGTTTAATTGCAATGTGTTGGTTAACTGAAGAATTAAGCAATTTTTAATGTTTTATAATATAGTGCAGTAGTTGAAAATTGTATTGCAAATTAGCTGCATACAAAAAAAAAAAAAAAAAAAAGGTCTAATAAATCTGTTTCCTTTTCTCTTGATCTAACATAGAAATGTAGTAATAAAAATATGCAGTGCTCTTAAATTCAGAACAGCTTTGCAAACTGGGAAAGGTTAAGGGGCGGGTTTGAAAAAATCTCAGAGCCAGTCAACAAGCAATGTGCTACTGCATATTTGACTGCTCACTTCAAACAGCAGTTTGCCCTGGATGCACTGTGTTAAAGGGACAGTCTACACCAAAATTGTTCTTATTTGAAAAGATAGATAATTCTTTTATTACCCATTCCCCGTTTTTGCATAACCAACACAGTTATATTAATATACTTTTTACCTCTGTGATTACCTTGTATCTAAGCCTTTGCAGACAGCCTCCTTATCTAAGTGCCTTTGACAGACATGCAGTGTAGTCAATCAGTGAAGACTCCCAAATAACTTCACGGGAGTGAGCACAATGTTATATATATGACACATGTGAACTAGCACAGTCTAACTGTGAAAAACTTTCAAAATGCTCTGAGCTAGGAGGCGGTTTTCAACTGTTTAGAAATCAGTTTGAGACTAGCTAGGTTTAACTTTTCAAAAATACCACCAAGGGAACAAAGCAAATTTGATGATAAAAGTAAATTGGAAAGTTGTTTAAAATTGCATGCCCTATCTGAATCATGAAAGTTTAGTTTTGAGTAGACTGTCCCTTTAAGGAAAATGTACACAGTGCAGCCAGAGCACAGCTCTGTTTGAAGAGAATAGTCTGTGGAGCAGCACTACAAAGTTTAAGCGCTAAAAGTTCCTGCATGTGTCCTGTTCTTTCTGCAGACATGCTGCATTTTCTGCGATGACATCTCACATCACTGTATGTTCTGCCTTGGGGGATGTGTGTATGAGAGCTACTCGGTGGTCAGAATATATGCTAAACCAAAAATACCACACTAATCTCTCAAAAAATGTGTGGTAAAAAGTAGGGAAAAAGTTGGAACAATGGTTTAGCGCGCTGCTAGAGAGCAAAACTGACTGGTGGTTTTGTGAGGCTAATTAGCCTGTTATAATTGGGAGGGGTAGTGCACAATAGGGATTTATGAAGCACCTATGCATAAAGCACAGTTATATTTAGATAATAAATGCAAATTTATTTGAGGATAAAATATCCACACAATCAACAAATATAGTGCCGGCACTGTTAAAATATAAAAGAGCATATATTGCATAGATCTTAAACACATAAGTATTAAAAACATATAGAAATGTTTGGGATTATGTGAATCCCCAATTTAAAAATAAGCAGCTAAATTAAAAGTCTCGGATATGGCTGTTTTGGGGCAGCAGTACCTTAGAAATCATTAGTAACAATGTATAGTTGAACAGTCCGTTGAGCAATCACTGATTTGTACAGAAAAGATCTTTCTTAGGATATATTATATCAAATTGTATCCGTAGCTTAAATGGAGTTAATGTTCCTCTGTGTGAGGCTAGTAGCCTCTATGCTGATGATGTCAGGAGCTGGGCCGCCATGCGGTTCCAATCAGACTCCTTTGTCAGTGTTGTAGCGATAATCCAAATGTTCGGCGTGCGCCTTAATATGGATGAGGCTATGCTCTGAAGTAAATGAAACAAAGATTCTCACTGTGAGCGCTCTTTAACGGTAGTTGTGTAATGACCCTCGTTGTATATAAAGGGACAATTAGAACCTGGTTAGCACTATGAGGATCAGAGTTCAAAAATACATCAGGAGTAATCAGATTTTGAGGTAGTAGAAAAGTGCCTATACGCGCTTCAGCTGCAGGTCATATCTATAAACACATGAAGGTGTAGTCTTCTTTGTAATTGTTTTTATAGAGCATCTAGCCATTTAAAAAGAAATACAGAATACCTTAACAGTCACTTAACATAATGAAAAGGTGTTAATATAAAAGGTGGATGGGGAAAAAAAAAAAGCGCTGTTAATTTGCTCTTACTGCTACCACCGACATTGCCTACCCTTACAGAAGTGATTCGAAAGGTTTTGCTCTGGCCTTTAGGGAACTGCAGACAACCAAATAATATCACAAACATTCAGAAGTGTTTGGCATTTATTTACAGACTGTACTACAGAGCGTCTGTGGGTCTAAAATAAAAAAAATTAAAACAAAAACAAAAAACACACACACACACTAGTATCAGCATATTAACAGCCTGGATTTCTTTATCCAGGGGTTAACATAACTTGAATACTCAAACACAAAACAAGAACTTGGTTAAAACTGACATTTATCACCCAGTATAAAACAAAACTTTGGCCAATGTCTACCCTGACCAAAAAAAGAGTTGGATGGAATTAAACAAGGTTATTGAGGAAGATCTATTGAAAACAATAGAGTAGAAATGAGATTTGTAGTTTGAATGAAGATTTTATTTACCATAATAATTTTGTTTATTATACAGCTTTAAAGGGACACTGTACACTAGATTTTTCTTTGCATAAAATGTTTTGAAGAAGATGATCCATTTATATAGCCCATTTGGGCTTGTTTTTGTAACAATGTATAGTTTTGCTCTTTTTTTTTTTATATAACTGTGCTTATTTTCACCTAACCCCAGACCAAAGTATCAGATGTAGACCCAAGTCTACAGATATGTGCTGCTATTGTTTGTGTAATCTGTATTTTCATATGCAGGGAAGGGGGGGTGTATGCTCTCCCTCCTTTCCCAACCCCTTTCACTAGAAATTGGCAACCTGTAAATAGGAGAGAAATTCACAATTCCAATTACCATTATTGTAGAGGTAATTCTGGAAGAGAGCTTGATCACTCTAAGAACAGAGAATATTCTGATGAACCTTATAATACTGAACACAATTACAATAAACAATATTATAATAGACCTTAATTTTATAGACAAAACCCAAGAGAGATCTAATTACTCTGTACCATATCCCTCCAGTTCCCATTGCAATAGATCCTATTCTAATACTTTATATAAAAATAGAACAGAACATAATAGATCAAATTATAATTCTGATCATAATAGACAAGAACACAATACATTTTCTGATCAGGATTGGAGAAGTCCTACTAAAAACAGATATCAAACATTACAAGATTATCCCACATCCACTATTGAAAATAACCATGAACAAGTTTTTTTTAGGGAATCCCTCCCTAAGAGAAGGGACATCCAGAGAAACAATAGGTCAACCCTCTATGCCCCCAAGATTTCAAAGAATAAAGAGGCCTAGAGGCAGGCGAGACAGAGGAAACATATCTAGAAAATGCATCAAAAAGACAGAAATAAATCCCACTGGTATTTTTAATTTATGTAAATATCCTCTTAACAACACTCAAAAACAAGTACTTAGTAAAGGACTTTCATTCGCACAATCATGTAAACTAAATAAGTTTGAAACATTGATAAATATTAACCAATTTACCTGCAAACTAACCTTAAAGAGATATTTTTTAAAGAATCCCGTAGTGAGGAACCACATCTCGGAGAATAACACTGCTTATAGACATACCAATTACAAAACTAAATCCTCCTATCCCACACACGAAAAAAGTGAACACATCAAATTATTTGAACAAATGGTCAAAAAAAGATCTTGATAAATTAGACCATTTAAATTATGTTCACTGGAATCTTAGTGGGAATGAACAAAACAAAAAAAAACCTTAAAAGATTTACAAAGTAATAATGCTATTACACTAAAGCCAGCGGACTAAGGGGGTGGGATTGTCCTTATGGACACAGACTATTACCTCATAGAAGCAGGAAGGCTCCTAAATGATAAAACTACCTACAAAAAACTACTGATTAATCCCATAAACACACATAAGTGCCCATTAGGTCAACTATTACAAGCAGCCAACAACAAAGGCATTATTTCCAATTCAAAATTTGATTTCCTTAATAGTACTCATCCTAGAACAGCTACATTTTATTTTCTGCCCAAAATCCATAAAAATTTACACCAACCACTTGGTCGCCCCATTATCTCAGGTATTGAATCTATTACATCCAAATTAACCCAATATGTAGATTTCTTCTTACAAAACTATGTCACTAAACTACCGGCTTATTTAAAAGGAGTCTACCCAATTCCTGAATATTATTAATCAAATTACTTGGG